>NC_041350.1:24039107-24074107 GCF_004354835.1 Perca flavescens
AACAGCATTTCAGCCTGTTTTGCTGCAGCAGTGATTGTGTGCCATATAAACAGCTGCTGCTCACTCATACCTGTAAGAGCTCCAGTCATTTACGTCAGTCCTAGCTTGAGCAATTGAGTTGTTTTGGCCTGTTTTTTAAGTTTATAAGCCAGCTTTTCCTCATTGCCTCAGCTGTTTCATACATCTGATAGCTGTAGTAATTAACTGTCTACCTGTTTGTACAACATTAAAAACAGGATGTGAGTGTTCCGGTCAAAGCTGTGATATGTATTGTCTGCATAGCAAATAATAATTTCTTCTATCCATTGCTGTAACCAAAGTTGACTTCCTTTAGGGTTTATAAGTTATATGTTTAAAGCGAGACAAAACCATTGTAAAAAAAAAAACAATATTATTGTTTCTCACTTATAAATATAAATAGATTGATACCCACACACAAAAAATAAATTGTCATCTGTGTGGCGTGTGACAGAATGTACTAGTATGAGGAGGCTCATGCATGGTAAACAAACCATGCATGTTAGATCTCTCCATACATAATTACAGTGGCAAATGCTGCGGAGTGGTTCAGAGGACCACGGCTTATTCTGCATTTAAACAAAGCTGATTGTAAGATTACATGCAAAATATTTCACGGATAAAATTACTGCATTTAAAGATTTTTTTTTTTTTTTTTTTTTTACTGGCTACAAAAACCAATTTACCAGATGGCAGACTGTTTGACAATTGTTACAAAGTAACATGTTTAATTAGTTCAAGATCGAGAATGGATTTTACAAGCAGAAACAAGTTTTTGCTATGTTTATGAACTACCTTTAAGTGGTTAAAGCGCCCATATTATGCTCATTTTCAGGTTCATAATTGTATTTTGAGGTTGTACCAGAATAGGTTTACATGGTTTAATTTTCAAAAAACACCATATTTTTGTTGAACTGCACATTGCTGCAGCTCCTCTTCGTGTTCAGGTCTCTGTTTTAGCTACAGAGTGAGACATCTCACTTCTGTACCATCATTGTTGGCAGTAGCACATGCACAGTAGCTAGGTAAGGATCACATCCGCTAGTCAGGTCAGTTACAAGGCAGGATTAGCCGGGAGACTTCTTCTAAACGAGGGCGCACTTCCAACTTTGTGTGGAATACCTGCAGACGAGGGACATGTAAGTAGTTCTTTTGTAGATTTTGGTGAACTTGTGTGTGTTGTAGCAGTGTTTTGCCATTGAGAACGAGGTAGCATGCTAGCATTAGCCACCTCATCTTGGCTACTGACGTAGAAAGCCCTGCAGATTTTGAACAGCTCACCCGGAGACTGAAGGCAGAAGACATTCAGAAATCTGTATCTCACTCAAAACAGCATCGATGGGTTTTTTTTCAAGTTTGTATGCATGTTATCCAAATGGATCACCTTGGGTTGTGCGAAGTTTTACCAGGCATTTTTCACAATTGTCTGACCTTTTTATAGACAAAATGATGAATTGATAATGACAATAATCATTAGTTGCAGACCTTGTAACTGATACAATATCGTATCAACCTGCAAGATTTGTGTGAATGTGTTAGCCTGGGGCACTGAGAGTGAACAACCTACCAGGGACAAAATTAGGATTTTATAATGGTCTCAAACTGTAATTTAATTGGTTAGGTTTTAGAAAAAAGTATTTGTACTTTTCAAAAGACCCATATGTGTATTTTCTGATCTGCTGCGCCTATCCTTAAAGAGATAATTTGCTGATTTAAATCCCGATCCGTGCCATGGCAGTGTTTGGATCAACGTTGTTTGGCATCCAGTGCATCTCGGCAGACCTCCGCAGCTCCGCTCCACTGGGAGCTTCGTCCACTGGTGCCACGGAGAGAAGCCAAACACTGTTCATCTAAACTAACTACCTCACAAAGATGACACAGAGCTGGTTTTAAATCGGCAAAGTATCCCTTTAGGTGAACTAAGAAAAACTATTATGTTTAGGAGAAGATAATGGTCAAGGGAGTTGGACTCGGGCTGTGCAGCATTTTCACAATGGTGTGGTATAAAAAAGATATAATATGGAATTTCTAAGGAATTCATTGATGCAGTCTAGTTGTATTTTTCAAATTTCAGAATACTTTCTAACACATCACCGTATCTGTCGCACATTATTAACTAATGATTCCGTTATAGCCCTGGGGGCGACTTTGGTTCTCTGCTGTTTTTATGATTAACATTTATGTTATTCTACTTCCAAGTGAAACTATTGCTATCATCGACTTACTCAGCTATTGCTCATCATTGTGGACTCACCACATCTCCTTGTTACTTTCTTGTCTCCCTCTTGTCATGGCCTTCATTTCACCTCTGGATTAGAAAGGCCCTTGCTAAACCACAGTACGCCTCTATATGAATCATCTATTTTTATTATCCTCATTCAATATCTAAAGTCGTAGTCCTAATTTAGGACGTCTGACAATGGGATGCATGTCAAAATACAGTATAAGGCCTCTTTTTATGCACCATCAAGCAAATGGAGGCATCCAACTGTAGTCCGGGGTGGTAGGCAGACTGGGTAACAATACCTCAGAAATAATGGAGAAAATACCTAATGCCTAAAGCAAAAGAGATAAAAAAAAAAAAAAACAACTAAAGGAGAGGAAAGTATGACAAAAGAAAAAAATAAAAACTAACTAAGGGTTGGGAATAAGGGGAGCAAAAGCAGTGAGAAGGCAGTGAATTAAGAAAGGGATGATGACAAAAGGCTGGACTGAGCGACGGAGGTTTTCAATCAAGAAAATCATCTACGTGCCATGGATGCTTGACATTTCTCTACGAGGGTGAGGGGCAGATATGCAGAGCTTTGGACCAGAAGTAGCCAGCCCCACAGTGATGTTACCGTCAAGGATATAGATCCAACTAATAAACAAATCCCATCAGTTTTTTCATGTGTCTAAAGGTAGATTATCTGATTATGTTTTCATGATGAGTGTTTGGTTAGTAGCACAACTAAGCCACTGTAAGAACTAGGGTTGGAGGAAAAAATCAATACAGCATAGTATCGCGATATTTTTCGTGGCAATACTGTATCGATACACAGACGCCAAGTATCAATTTTTTATGATATATGTGTTGGTCAGTTTGTCTGCTTGACAATCACATTTTGCACCAATAAAATTGAAGTGAGATGAACAAACAGAGAAATGTATCTTTTTAGATACAACAGATGTTGACAAAATTGTCCTTTCGGGACATCATTTGAAATTGGGGAAAAATCTGAAGTTGGAAAAAAGGTAACACATTGCAAGATATCGCAGAATATTGCAATATGTTTAAAATCGCAATAATATCGTATCGTGACATAAGTATTGGGATGATATCGTATCGTGAGGCCTCTGGTGATTCCCACCCCTAGTAAGAACACCATGGTGCATTCTTTTGTTAGTGCTTTTAATCCTTTCTTTCATCATCTCCAAGATAGTGATCCTGAAAACTAAAATTGGAGCACTTTTCATTAGTTTGTATATAGTCATTGGGGAAGACTCGTTCATAGAATCAATTGAATTGAATTGCAGTTGGAGCCAAAGTATGTACCGTATTGTGGGAATTGTACATCCTACTGCAGGGAGATGGTTTATAATGCATGAATTTAATAATTTAATTTTTTATTCCTGAGTGCTTAGGCTTGACTTGATATGGTTTAAGCATTCTGCATTATTAAAATGTATATATTTTTACAACATGGCCACTCAGATCTTCTAAACTCATCTTAGGAAAATAAATAGTTCAGCTTTCTCTGTCAAAACTCACCTTTTACAGTAATCTTATTCTGCGATAAAGGCATTTGTGCAGTGATTACACAGAATATACTATAAAAATCAAATTAACAGAAAGGCAATTTGGCCTGTCTTTGATGCACATTTCAATGAAACCTCCTCTTAATAAAACTTAGGGTACTACATTTTATTTTATTTTATTAAAAAGAGCATATTATATTGCGTCCAACTTTCCACGACTTTCCATGTCATGCTTACAGTATAGATTGGTGACTAGGGCTGGGTATTGTTAAAAAAATGTCAATACTGGTACCGATACGTGACTTCAATAACTGTTCCTAAACAATACTTTTTTCCAATAAGAAATTACACCATTACACATTATGGCACCAATCTTTTTTGCTTAACACGGTTTTTCCTACTTTCCTCTACGACGTGTAACGTTAGACAGCCAATTACAAGCATTATTAGATCTTGGTAGAAGCATGCTGCTTGCTGATTGGCTCACTGATGAGATTTACTCCTTAGATATTGAAATTGGGTATTGAATGACGAGGCAGTTGTCGATACACAATACTTTAGAGGCGATTCGGTCGATGCCTAAAAAGTATTAAATTCGGTACCCAGCCCTATCGGTGACCGTAAGTACAGGTGTGTGACACATTATACAAAACTGCGGAAATATTTTACAGGTATATGCCATTTTTAATTAACTTTAATGAGGCACAAAAATGTGTCTGAGGATGTGACCTCAAGAAAGGCCAGAAATTGAGATTAAGAGATCAATTCCAATGAGTGATTATGCACATTTAATTACCATGTATAAAAGTAGATGGAATACAGGGAGGAATATTTTAAGCCTTAAGAAAACAAGGTGTAATAGCTACACTTCATTCTCATCCGTCATAGAAGAGATGTCAACACTGAAAGCGAGACCTCTCTTGGATATTGAACTATTTTATGAAGGGATACAGGTTCATTATAGATTCTCATGCAATTCTTATGATGTCAGAGCATGCTTGGCTAGCTGCGCTTAGCATCCATTAATGGATGTAGTGGCTATAAGGTGGATGTCCTTGGAATGACAAGAGGAGACAGAACGAATGCAGAGAAGGAGGCAAATTGAGTTGGACAGGAGATGTTTTCATCAGCCTTGTTGGGATGTCTGCGGTTGTGAAAAGGAGCATGTGCAAACACTGAGGACGGTCTTTTGAACGTTAGAAGTACATCACGGCAGTTCTCTGAGAAACGGATATCCCAGAGGGGAGAGACAGCTAGCAAGTCTGGCAGAGATGCTGGCCTTGGCTAGACGAAAGGGAAAAGTGTTGTCAGATACATCCTTTTAAGATCGCAGTAATTCCCATAGTAAGTAGTGCCGTCAAACGAATAAAATATTTAATCACAATTAATCGCACATTTTTATCTATTCTAAATGTCCCTTGATTTCTTTTTGTCCCATTTAATATTTTTTTTTTCTCATTTTAATGCTCTTACCAACATGGAAAAGTGGATCGGCTTGCTTGGTGCTTTTGTCGTCTGGCTTTGACGGAGAATTGGCATCAGCTGTGTGTTTGGCCATCAAGTGGTATTTCAGACTGGACGTGCTGCGATGATAGTTCCGTTCACAATGACCAAACGCACATATCACTTTGGTCTTGTCAATGGAACCATTTGGCAACTTTTTAAAAGTAAACTTTCCATTCAGAATCTTATTGGCATCCATTTCGGCGTCTCGCGCTCGCCATCCACTCAAAACGTAACGTTGGCCTACTGCTCTTTGGTCAGCTCGCAAACCCAAACAAGTGTGTGCGGCATGCCTGTTGTTTTGTTTCTGGTCTAGCTAGATCCGGTGTGGCGTTGTAGTTTTTCTAACGTTACTAGTTGTTGCAAAAGCATGTGAAAAAAACTACAAAGTTTGCTAGGCCAAAAAGAACGTTAATCTCACAATAAAAAAATGTATGCCGTTAAAATGGGTTTGCGTTAACGCCGTTAATAATGCGTTTAACTGACAGCACTAATAGTAAGATAACAGTTTTGGTTGTTTCCCCATTTAGAAAAATATAGTTCAAACATCTGTCTAGGGATGGGTATGGTTAGAATTGTATTGATAGGACTACTCTTATTGATGCTCCTTCAGTTCGGTTGTTTATCAATACTCTTATACAGTATATACAATACTCGTCATAGAAGATATGTCAATATCTTGAAAAAATAAATTATTTTTGTAAAAGAATAAATTCAGGAGAGGATTAGAATGTATTTATATTTGAAATATAATTATATATATAATATATATGTTGAACAAAAAAGGTCCAAGGAATGAAGTTTAAATACTGACAGCAGTAAACAGCCCAATTTATTCATGAGACACCATTGTTAACAGTTTTACATTTGCCCGTTCTCAGGTCATAGGTCCGGTTTTTCTCTTTTCTTTATCTAACTTGTTGCTGTGCAATGTGCTGTGCTGTTTTCCAGGTCTCCTCTGTGTGTTTTTTTTTTTTTTTTTTTCTCTCATAGTAAGTTTCAAAGGATAAATGTCCAGAGGGTATTTTCTTTCCTGATTGGACCATTTCACTTGTTTTTCACACCATGTAGAATTACCTCATTCTGGGGCCCCACGATCTTACATTGCATGATTGACAGCTGCCCAGGAGTCCTGCGTTGTGTCTCACAGGAGGATCAGTGGATGTTGTGGTCTTGTGAGGGGTGAACTGCTGCACTGATTATGTAGCCCAGAGATGGCGCGAGCTGGCTGTCGTGTCTCAGAGAATCAAGGCGCAGTCGCACAAGGGTAATTAACCCGAAGCACAGGCGTGATGGGCAGATGAAATGATTTCAACACCTCTGAATTAAACACTGTCCAAGGAATATGGACAATCCACAAGCTGCTTGATTATAAACCCAGAACCATTCACAGAGCCTTTTATAGCTGAGGAATACACACAGCCTTTCTAGTTGTGAATTGTATTGAATTTTGAACGGAGGAGGTCTCTGTATTTGTTTTCAGCACCACTGAATTAAACATGCTCTAAGGATTGGGAACAATCTACAGGCCGCCCCCCCCCCACTACAAAAAACACACTGCCATCCAAAGGGGGATTTAATACAAATTGAAATTTAAAGGAGGTTGTTCTCTATTTGGACTCTGCACTGCTGAATTAAACATGCTCGAAGGAACAGGGACAAATAATAAAAAAGCTGCTTCAAAACAAGCTAGAATCTCAAACAATCCACATGATTGCTTTTGCAATACTATATTATACATATTTCCAAATGTGAATTCTGCTGCATTTTATAGCCGAGGGCTTTTTGGAAACTATAGTTTCCTCCATTTAAGTATGGGCTGTTTTCAGCTAATATTTCAAATCCCGATCGGATTTAGGATAGGATTTAGTGCTGTAGACAAAAGGTTTGTTCTGTGCCTCCTGTCTGCCCTCTTAATCTTCTTTGGAGTTTCACTCGCATCCTTTTTTAATCCGGAACTCTGGCTGGTTTTCCTTAGTGGCATCAATCTTTATTTATTGCTGCACACCAGAAGACAACAATGCAGTTTTTAATTAACTTTTTGGAAACTGTCTCCATTTTTGTTTTGTACCTTTTTTTACCAAAAGTTTGTGTGTGGCCATTTCTGTTCTGTTTACCAATCAGAATGAGAGCATGAGAAATCTCCTGTGTCTCCGTCAGCAGTGAGAGATACGTGCTCAGTGACTGAGACTGACTGGGTGAACTGACTGGTGGGAGCAGAGCTGTGTACTACAGACCACGCTAATGCAGTTCAAACAAGACCAGGTGCTCTGTATGCAGTGTGTGCCTCTGTGACTGACGGTGTGCATGTCACAGTGCAGCCCTTCCCATCAACCCTTCATTTGGGACTTGTCAAAAATCCACTTACCACTCCATGAATGGATAAGCACTTCCTCTGATCCTCTTTTTCTCTTTAGGGGGGCTCCGGGGCTGTCGACGTCATAGATCTATTACATATCACAGCTGGCACATGACACTCTTGTTACTCTATTTTATTTCAAAGATTCTCGTGTTTTCACTTGGATATCAAAATATGTTATCATCAAGGTAAAAAGCAAGCTGCTTCTTTTAATTTTCTTTAAACATAAAATAAACTTTGTTTTCACCCACAGACCTTTTTTAAAGGGTACACTGCATTTTCTCAGTTGTGTTTAAATATTTTTGTCATCTAAATGTTTAAACTCCAGTTGAATGATTTCATGACTTTCCGTGGTTTGAGAAAATGACCTTAAGTAACCCATCCAGAACCTCACTGGATAAACTGTAACATGCATTCACTCAACAAAGAGTGCTGTCATGATATGTATTGCTTCAGATCTGGACTTAAATTCAGAGTTTATGTTTGTACAATTGCAATTTTTCCATGCAATATGATACTGAGGTCCTGATCATATGGGTTGGACTTTCCACAGACACATGAATTGTCTCCCACCCTATTGAGCACAGAGTGATCTCTCCAGGGATCAAAGCTCAAATGAGGTCCCAGGCTTTCTAGATCAGCACAGACAGAATCCGGAGACTTGACAGTGATAGGAAAGGAGCTGGCTGACAGGGAGGAAGGGCGTCTATCTCTGGCTCGCCCTTTGCTCCGAAGTGACGAGCAGCCCGCCACTGTGTAGCCAGGCGGAAAACTGCCCTTTCTGGAAAAAGATTCATTGACCCTTTGGCATCATGTGTGGAACGTAGCCTTCCACCATCTCCACCATCCATCTGTAGCTCAGCATAATCTGCAGCCTCCTGCAGCAGGTCTGACGCTGGCATTGTTAGCTCCTGCTGCTCACTGCCCTGGAGTCAGTGGTCAGTTTCTAAAGATGAAGATTAGAGGCAGTAGGGTGACGGATCACGATTAGACAAAGATGTTTACACACATAATCTCACTGACTAATACTACAAGCAAATGAGGTCACCACCCTGATATTTAATGCCTTAAGGATATGGGAAGATGCTTTTGTGTAATTTTTTTATGTAAATACAAATTAATATCTACATAAACAAAACATGTGATGGAGGTGGGCAAAAAATACCTCAGAGGGGCTTCATCAGGGCCTCTGTTATAAAAGGAGAAAAAAATATTAAATGAAGATGCTTTTTTTGATGTGGACACACTACAACAGTGAGCGGAGAACACATCATCATGCTTCTTCTAGATCTACACTTTTACTGCAAGACTCAGTTGCAAGTTGATTCTAATATTTAGTAGTTTGTTAGTGCACAGAGAACATTTTCACTTCACTAATCTTTGTTAAAGTTCAGAGGAAATATTTAGTTTCCACTTTAATGGGTCCAATTTCAACTCCCTATCAATAACACTTCAGTAAGTAACTGAAAAATATTGGTGTAGAGTTAATATTTGCTGCCACCTGCTGGTGCATATAGGTATCTAGAGCCTGCTGTATGCCCAAGTTTATTTGTGTCACACATACAATGTAGGCATGCAGGTTCCATTCATTCAGTGATTCATTGATACAGACCCACAGATCAACTTGACGGGCAAATGAAGAGCGGTTGTAAATATTTTTAAAGGGGTGAGAGAACGCAAAACCGATTTTACCCTGTCATAGTTGAATAACGACAGTTCGGTGGGTAAATAAGACATACATATAAGATCAAAATCCCACTGACACCCCTTTACTATGAAAATCTCATATTTTGAAACTGCCGCTGAAAACGGGCGAATCTCAACAAAGCTGGAAGTTGACGTCAACCTCCCAAGACCTGTACCTTTTGTCACCTCCATGGGTGTATTAAGATAACACTCCCCAACATTTACATAGGCTACTCAACTGACCTGAGATCAGGTAGTCTTCTGAATCTAGGTCACGCAGATCTCTGCTATTCCATTACAAAATTCACTTCTGAAACTTTTTTTATGCGAGAAATCAACTATGTAAAGCTCAAATATGGGCCGTTTCACGAAAATGGATGTCTAATTGGCCTGCCTTCCTTCACAGACCCCGGCCAAGACCTCTAAAATGCACAAAAATGCATTAAAATTGAAATCGGACAAGTGTTAGCTAAGCTTTATAAGACATTGGGTTAGATGTTATATAAGTGGCGTGACAAAATTCAAACTGTAAATATACTATAGTTATGCCGGCAGCCGGCCGCGGAGCCCCGGTAGTGCAGTATCCACAAAGGGTGACTTTGCCCTGGGTATAGAGCCCAGCAGGCTGCCGCTTTCTCGTCAGACTGTGTGGAGCTCCTAAAGTCCGACACGTCTTACCATATTTGCAATTAGCCATCAATTTTCGTAAAACGGCCCATATTTGAGCTTTATATAGTTGATTTCTCGCATAAAAAAAGTCTCAGAAGTGAATTGCAGTGTCTGAAATATGAGATTCTGTCACGACCAATCAGCGCGCAGCTCATCTAAATATTCATGAGCATACCATATTTGGAAGAAAAACTCTTGTTACAAATGGGGCCAAAACAGTATCAACAATATCAACCAGGCCATTTTCAGCCCAACCAATGTTACAGACCCCATTAGGAGACCATAAGGAACAGTGTGAAATACCCTATATAATCATTCTATCACCCCTTTCAAATAGTGGTGCATTGTTCTCAGAATGTGTTAGAATCTTCTGTAAGTGCATTTGGGAATAAAAAACTATTTTAAAAGGCAAACTAATGGGATTCCTTCAAGCGGGATGACCCTGCACAAGGATTCAATGGTAGTTACTCTGTTGAGTTTTTAACCAGTAGTTGAGCTATGGAACAGTGTTTTTACAAGTAGGTCGCCATTTTGTTTTTACGTACAGTTTTGCCACAGTCACTGTATTCCACTGATGGACAGTCGGTGGCAGTAACACATTAAGAGGCGGTATTGCAATGCGCCCACAAATGTAGCAGAAGACTGTAAGCTGACAAACAGTTATAAAAAAAAAAAAAAAAAAAAGGAAGAAAAATTTCAACAATAGGGGTGGGAATCACAGGATACTTCACAATACGATACATGATACCAATAATGGCACAATACAGCAATTCTGCGATTATCAATATATTTCTAGACAATCCTATAATGAGACCTATGAATACCAAATGCCTGTGAAAAGGTCAAGTGCAGGTTTTCTCTCTTTAATCGCTGCAAGTCCAAACTGTTAAAAAACAGCACAATTCTGCAAGCACAAGTTTTTAGTCCTTAAATTAAAATTACAGAGCTATGGAGCAACTATGGGTCCAGACTTTGGACTTAAATGTATTTTCCTCAAACTGTTGTCTGCCATCCCGTTGAAAACCTCCTCCTCTTTGGCTGGTTAAGTTATGTTCAAGTTTCCCTCATTTCATGTGTTAAACACCGCCTCGAGGAGCAGGGAAATCTATTTAGAGCGCTACATTTGATCAATTTAGATATCAACATTTGTCGTTTTTTGTATCGCACGAATTGTGTAATAACAACAATATATTGCCGTATCAATATTTTGTCCCACCCCTAGCATTTAAGATGTTTGTTAGACCTAAATGTAAACATGACTTTTGGTTATTTACAAGAAAACTCCACAGGTTACCTTTTTTAAATTAATAATTCATAAACAAAACAATGAAAGGTTTACAGAGTTGTATAAAAGAGAGAAACCTCCACATCAGCAGAGGGAGACATATCTGACCAATATTAAACATTTCTTCTAAAGCCTGACCCATCACTCTAACTCCACTGCAGACATAGTCATACAGGCTCCCACACTGCGAGGTGGTGGTTTATTTGAACATGTGAGTCAACCAGTCCCTGTGGGCCACAGCTGGAGAGAGTAGAGCTGAGCGCCCCACCCAGCAGCAACAGCGTCACATGTGGTTGCAACTCCCCCATCCTCCCCTCAGCCAAACTCCCTCTGATTTATGCGTGCCAGACACCCCTCCCCTTCACTGCAGGATGTATTGTCCTCCACTCACTGAACAGAGTTCACTTTCAAAACGGTGCCTTTCACTTACAGCAGTGTGGTGGAACTGAAGAGCAACTAGTGCTGGGTAGCTACTGTTGGCAGCCAGATGCCTGTTTGTGGTGAGTGTATTTTTGTGTTTGCACTGGAATGTGGCCCTATGGTTAGAGCTGGTAGCTTCCTGTAGATTCACTGTGGGAAAAGTCAATGTATATAGCCTTGTTTCAAAAGACAACTTACTGTAGTGTGTGCATCTTTCCCTGTTTGATGTTTTAGTCGGTTAATAGAGACTTTCATCTAGTAGAAAAAGCTTAAACAAGTCAGTGCTTGTTCTCCTGCTTGTTCTTTTGAAACATCCCTCAATACCCTGTTTAAGACATCAATAGTCTATTCTAGTCAGGGATGTTTAGAACATGGCACCCTCTGAGGATTTCTAGTTTATTTTTTTTAATTTTTTTTTGGCATTCACATTTTTCTTGCATTTTTATTGAAACAGAGTCAAGAAAAATTGTGATCTCTCACTAAATAAAAAAACAAATGAGTGATAACAAATGAGCAGAAGGAACAAAAAGAAACAAATAGAAATGCATACACAGGGTAAGCATCGGTCTAACTCATTACCATGCTACCTTTCTAGAGTCCTTTTATTTAACGTGGGATACATCTTTTTTTGAAAGAAGTACGTCAATTCGGATGTAAACAACACACTTTTTCAGTCAGTTATGTTTTACTAAACCTAAAGTGGAGTTTACTTAACTTTACTCTCAGGACATTTATTATCAAAGTTATCAGTCAAAGAAAATGATGCGTTATGGTCTTGTTTAAATGCTCTGTTACTCTTGGTTTTGACTTCTGTAGCAAGACTGTGTTTTGACATCTCTGTCTCAAAGCATGCTAAATTGACTGTTTGTTATGAAGTTATTTGCTGATACTTTATGACCCAGGTCTGCCTGCCTGAAAGGGTGAGACAAGACAGAGAAACTGTAAAAACACTCATTAGACACTCTGGGCCCTGGGGGCACGTGGATCTTTTGTCTGCCTATGAGATGCTCTGTGCCTGAGAAATGTGACACCACACTCTCCTTTTCAAGCCTTTGTGGTTGATGTCTCATGCTGCAGTTTTGGCTCAGAGACCATTAATTAGGAAACCGAGGGAAATATAAGGCACACCGGAATATTTTCCCCTGAACTCCCATTTTGTAAGAATTGTCGGCATGAGAATTGTTTATTAGTTTACATTCTTCTGTAACGGGGATGTATACACGCAGCGTTTCTTATAAGCACTCAGGGCGATGCAAAATCATGTGGCTGTGTATGTATGTGTCACAATAGGCTGTTTATGTGGCTCAGTGGCAGTCTGAGGCAGAAGAGCGACTGCAGCCAGGCACAGTGCAGAGCGTCTCAGTCGGCCTCAGCCTCGCTTCTTGACTGTATGAAAAGCAGCCAGATTTTCATGCCATTTCGACCCGGGGGCATGTCATTTACCAAATGAATGGCTCTCTTTTTCTGGACAGTTGAGCCAGTCACACTCTATCATGCCACGAGACAAGTGAGCCCACAGTATTACTTTTAACTGCAGAGGACCGTTTTCAGCGTATTCATTTGCATACCTACAGGGTATGTATGGCATGGGTGAAGCATAATAATAATAATAATAATAATAATATCCATGCGTGAAACATTTTAAGGACATAGTGGATGATTATTATTGGACACAGCTTGTAGTCGTTTACCCAGTCTTAACTCATGACTAGGTGTGATGAGGAATTATCTTCTTACATGTTGTCTTTTTATATTCTATTAGTCATATTATCTTTAGTTATTTGTGTAGGTCATGAATGTGTCAAGCTGTCTCACTGCTCTGAACTAAATGCATGATAAAAGTTGTTATTCATTCACCCAGCAGCAGAAACTACTAATAACAGGTTTAACCATGCTCTAATCATCACACATATTGTTTAGTTTTTTTTAAAGAAGAAAATGTTTGGTCGGGACATACAGCATGAGCTGAAAAGCCAAACATTTTGGATGTGACTCTGAACAGTTGGTCTGCTATGCTGATATCACACAAAATACAGGCAGCATTTGGTTTTCCTCCCAAAAAACATTTAGCCAATTAAAATGTGTTGCAGTTGAATATAATTCTTATAATTATACAGGCTTCTGCACTTTATTTAGAAGTATAAAGTATAATCAGCAACGTTATTAGGTGCTTAGGTTGCTCCCGTCAATAAGTGCTTGAATTGGTCTTCAGAGAAATAAACCAAATAAACCAATGTGTTTGACAGTTTGAGTTATCTGGTTTAAAATGCCTCTTTTATTTTAGAACTCGGGTTAATCCCCTGACAAGGAAACCAGCCCTGTGTGTTGATTGTGGTCCCAAAGGTCACTAGGTCTGAAAACTCAGTGAAAAAAAAATCTCTGAAATGATTTATTCTTCCCACAAAAAAACAAGGAACATTATTCCAGGTAGCACAATTGTAGGAAACTAAAAGGGGTTACATCCCGGAGGTTTTGCTCTGTGTCAGGACAAAGAATCATCCGACTGAGTGACTTCTTATGATTTACGGTAGACTGAACCGTGGCCTCTTGAGTCGCCCTGATGACTGTTAGAGAGCGGAGTGAGAGAGTCGTAGCTGCGTCAGACGGTGCTTCCTCTGGGGGGGGGTCAGGACTCAGGAGGTGGAAGGGGTCGCTGGGCAGGAAGACGGCAGACTGGTGAAGACAGAGGCAATCACAGCTGGATGTCTCTGATACTTTCACACTCCTGGTGCTTTATCTCTGTGTTTCCTGGCTGTTTGTTTTGCTGGTGACCGTAATAAAGCTTATAACAGTGGCTTTAATCATGACAGTGGCCAGTGTTTACAGTGTTTGCCTGCTGTTTGGCATCTCGCTCACCCTCTGCGGGGTGTCCTTTTCCTCTTCTGGTCTGTGGTCATATCTGTGTGAGTGATTGAATGCCTCTTTATCTCTTTCAGGATGGCTCGGTGGGGAACCTTGATGACCTGGCTCAGGAGTATTCTCAGTATTACGGAACCTCCCTCAGTGACGTGTGTGAAAGGATGGAGGAGCTACGGAAACGTAAAGTAGTGCAAGATGCAGAGATGGTAAACAGTCTTATCAGTCTTTTTCTTATCAGTTAAGACCTTGGCTCATCAAAAAAAAAAATCTGATATCAGCATTTAATTATGGGGCGGGGGGGTCTTTCATTGTCTTTTAAGTTCAGTTTCTCACTGTGAGAGATAGATGAGAAGATTGACACAAGTTTAGCATAAAGACTGAAACAGGACAACACCGCTAGCCTAGCTCTGTCAGAAATAGGGTTATTATAGTTTATAGCATTTTTCATTTAGTTTTTATTTTTATTTCTTTTTGACTTTTTTTGTTTTCAAATTCAGTTTCGTTTTAATTTGTATTAAAGAGGGTTTGCTAGTTTAGTTTAGTTTTTATTTTCTGAAAATGCTTAGTTTTAGTTTAGTTTTTATTAGTTTTAATGTTAGTTTTAGTCTTTTATGTAATATGGGTTATTTGTCGGGGGCAAGATTCAAAAAGGTCAGAAAAAGAATTGTGTAATAACAACTCAACAAAAACATCATACAATTTTAGAAATATGTATTCACAATGTATTCAACAATACTACTGGTACATAAAACGTACATATGCAGATGAGCACAACTATGTAAACAGTCTACACAAGACGCCGCAGTAAGTGCAAAATGTAAGTAACGTGCGCCAGGAAAAAAACCTAAATAGCCAGCAGACTAAAGAAGACAGACTTCAACAGATGTTTTGAACTTTGGTTCGAGTAAAGTGGCGAACTTTTTGAAGTCAGTCAACTCACACAGTTGTGTAGACATCCCAGTATCAATACACATGTTAACCCACGCTTCCTCATGCTTTTAGTGTTCATGCGTATTTACTAACCAGCAGCTATTCGGTACCGCTATGATGCCAGGCGAGGGGCATGGACATGTTGTGTTCAATTTGACGTGGAATGTCGGAATTTCTGGGTTCCCAGTCGGAAACTATCTATGTCTGTGGCATAGATAGACTGTATAAAACAGGTCTATGGTCGGAAATTTCAACTCTGAAAGATATAACATTATTTGCTTTGTGAAAGACAATGACAAAGACGAGAACTAAGGCCGGTTACACACTGGCTGCGTGGCGTGAGCGTGGCGTTTCTGTTGCGTGTGAGCTGCGTATTTTTCTGTCTTTACACACCAGAAACGTGTCTGACGCGATGCTGCTGCTGCTAGTCTTGTCTGGACACATGGATGTTTCCCATTGATAAAATGAAATACCATGTTAAACATAAATATATACTGATTTCATTACAGCAAAGACAGCGTCTGCAGTATTGATGGCAAAATAGGCTACAGAATAGTTCGTTCTGTATGGACAGGTGCAATATTAGAAAATCGATTTTATTTTAATTTTATTATTATTACATTTATATCTGAATTTATATCAAAACCTAGAGACTTTCAAACATCAACATGTCATTTATTAATATGTATTTGTGTCTAAACAACATATAAACATCTTTTTCATATTCTATTTTGCCTGGAAACACGCTTGCGTGTCGCATGAAAAATAGGCGTCGGTTCTATTTCTAGCAGGCACACGTTTTCAGCGCCTGAGACGCGCGTGTCACGCAGGCAGTGTGTAAGCTGTAACCTGTTAACAGGGGAGCCAAAATATAAACGGACACGCAGCCAGTGTGTAACCGGCCTAAGGACATTTACTAGATTATTTTGTTTTAGTTAGTTTTGCAAACGGACGTTACAGTTTTAGTTCGTTGTCATTTTTTTGTAATGCCTCGTTTTTATTTTTATTTTAGTTAACAACAATGTTTTTTCCCCCCCTAGTTTTCGTTATTTCGTTCGCTTTCGTTAACGATTATAACCTTGGTCAGAACAGAAGGTGACCATATCTGCTTACCGGCACCTCAAAAACTCACTAATGAACACGTTATATCTAGTTTGTTTAACCAGGGTATTCTTTCATTTAAGTCAAAAGAAAGTGACTGCGTTAATGTTCTCTTGTTGTGTTTTGACGATTTTCTTTTACCCTTAGGTATCATATAATCTGCCTCTGGAGTACGGATGAAAACATGCCGTTTTGTCAAATTTATTGATGTTCTAAATAAAAGTTAAATTTGAATAGCTTATGAAATACAGATATGTCCAACCACCTAGTTGTTTGTAGTGCAGCAATTGCAGAGGACACAAAACTGTTTACTGGTGTTATTCCATAATGTGGGTTGGCCGATTCAGTCAGCTGAATATTTTTTCTATTTCTGCGTTATGATGACACTATAATTTACTCCTCTGTGTTTCAGGGAACAGTTGACTCAGTGGCCACATCACTGCAGCTCCGCTCTCAGATCCAGGTGAGTGTCCAGCTCTTGAGTGTGTCAGACCCCCAGAGAAGGCAACTTCCTCCCATGTGCGTCAGCAAACAGGCTGATAAGAGGCCATGGAATTGCCTTGTCATGATTATCCTGAGCAAAACCAAAATGTTAGACTGAAAAGTAACATTGGACTGACTGTGATGCAGAGAGCAGGCCCTGAGACGGTCTTTGAACGTTAGGGAATAGATCCTGAAATATGGTCAAATGTGACGAGTAGAGGGGCATATGTGGGTTTTGTTGCCACCACATTACAAGATCTGTATTTCAAAAGTGCAACAAATCACAACTAAATAAATACCAGAAATTCCTCTTTTATTACTCCTCAATTGCAGTTGATTCAGTCTTAAAAATTACAGTTTTACAGTCTTAAGGTTTGTCTGCTAAAAAAAATTTAACTAGAACTCAAAATTTGACCTTAAAAAACATAGTTCAGTAAAGTGAAGCCTTGCCACTGTATGACACTTTTGTCTTCTCCTTAAGGAATCCCTTGGACTCAGCAGTACCACGTCCACCCCAGAGACTGAGAGAAGGTAAAAGAGAAATTCCTAATTATAATTTCGGTTTTAAAGAAAGTTGAAAATCCACCAGAAAGGCTCGGCATCCTTGACTAGTGAAACATCAGTAAGAACAGGACACGTGATTCAAGGGAGGATTATAAGGCCATAGGACAGGAGATGGTGCTGTGCGGTCTGTAGTTGTGTTCTGATGCACCCAGTATAACCCAAAGTGGATCCGGTCTTATTTGAATTTAAAAAACCTGTGAATAGAACGCAAATATTGCCACCCAGAATTCCTGTAGCTTAGGGCATGGTGCATAACTATGTAGTAAATCCCCTAAGTCGTATCACTTTTGGAAGCTGAACTGCGATTTCTCTTCCTGTATTATCTCTGTGTCAGCCTGTGGACACAAGCCTTTCCTTCGTTTCCTGGTACCCTACAGTCACATTTATGAAGCATTTCTGTGTCACCTATAAACTTCCTTCCTTCCCTCCCATTGTTTCTTTTGAGGTATTTCAAAGATTAGTTATATTTTGTCTAAAGCTGGAGATGATGAATTGGGTGATGACTAGTGATGAAGCAACATATGGATTTGATTAATGTTGTTAAAGAGACAGGACCTTGAAAATTGAGCAAAATCCACATTTTGTAAGGATTTTATTATAGTAAGGAACAGGCCTGTGTTATTGAGAATACTGGACAGAAACATAGGGTTTAACAGGAAACCCACACTGCCCACTAGTGGGACAAGTATATAATGATGCTGGAGGAAGCTGATAGCTATCAGTTATCAGTAACCCATTTTAATGACTAACACTTATTTCTACATTTTCGAGCACTTATTTTTTTCATCAATATCTGATAAGGTTTAGTTAGTCCTTCAGTGTATTGTCCTTATGATTCCCCATTAAATCAAGAGTTGGTTTTTTTTATAGGAAAGTGTTATCACTTGTAATCACTATGCGTTTGGTGTCTTACTGTAATGTCATTATTTACTGCGGTAAATGGGAGCATGAAGCTTGTTACTATGATTAACAGCTACACAAATAACATTTTGTTTTGAAGTTATCCATTTTCATGCCAAAATATTTCACATTTTTTGTGTCTCCCACATACTGTTGATTTACTGTAGAATTTAGATGGTGGGGAGGGGGGGGGGAACTGTGTTGATGTCTCACTCTATAACCCTGAATAGAGTTTGAACACCGTGGTGTACTGTGTGGGTTGGTATAAAAATAATAATTATTCTTTGACCTGTTCCATGGTCCTTTTGAAGGAAATTAAACCAATGTGGGTTTTTGACAACCAATACAGATATTTTTTACACTTGTATAGATGATTTTATATTCAAGATTTGACCATGCAAACAATATATTCAGTGTACTTTACTGAAAACCAGAGTAAGAACATTTTCTAGGTGGATAAACCGCTGCTTAAGACAAGGTGACAAACTACATCTTTTCACTGTCAGCAAAAATCAAATCCAAGACTTAGAATTAGGATACGATAAAGTTATTTAACCAAACATGAACAGTAGATATTATAATACATTTACAAAACAGAAAAGACAGGTCTGATCTACAAACTCCACCACCATCAAGTGTAGAGAGAGAGAGAGAGAGAGAGAGAGAGAGAGAGAGAGACAGAGAGAGAGATACATACACAACAAACAGCCCAGAGAGATGAAGAGATAGAGACAGAGAGAGAAAGAGGGAGGGTGAAAGTGTGCGGGGAATGCAGAGGTCACGTTAGCGCTGCTGCTGTAAAACCCTGAGTGGACATGAAAAAGGATCTATTGTTCCTGCGACGGCCGTAGAGCACTGACCTCTGATCACCAGCCAAGAGCAGCCAGTCTTTTTCATCTGTTTTGACTACTTTAATTTCCCTTCACTAAGATGCTAGTGTCATGAGGGACAGTGCGCTTCTGTGAGTTTTTTTTATTCATTTATTTTTTAAATCTGACGCACGAGGACAGAAAGACATGTTAAGGGAGATGGTGGGATAGCAGGAAAAATGAAGAAAATGACTTTGGAAAACAGGTACTGGTCTATTCAGGGCTTTTACTCTCTCTTTGAACTCTTCAGATGAAGTCAATATTTTTGCTTGATTTCCAGGTTTCCTGTGCACAAATCTAGCTCTGATGATGGATCAGGAGGTATGTTGAAATTGTATATACATCTTAACTACATGCATCATATATTTAATGCTTCATTGTACTGTAAGTACATTCTGATTGATTTTCACAGCCTTTTTAATCTAAACTTAACTAAATTTACAGTTTACTTTTGAAAAAGGTTTTGTGTGTATTCATGGTTGTAGGTGTTTCTAATGCAGCCCATTTCTTCAATGTGGAGAATCTATTTTAAACAGAAAATTGTCTTTATGTTTGTATTATGAGACTATTGTAATTTTGGGCATAACCTAATACTTTGTTTGGAAATTCTGTGCAATTGCCGTAGTTATTGTTTACCTACAATTTGGATATTTCTGTTTACTTTTGTGGTGATGCCGTTTTAGATTTTTTTCTTCTTCTCTGCAATAATTAAACTAAATCGTTGTACTGTATAGGAAAATGGGATGGAAGGAGAAAGAGCAAGTCTATTTGGCAGAGTTTTCGAAAGTCACAGAAAGGAGTGTTGCGTCAGATTTCGAAAGGTATGTAAAGTCAATAACACGATAAAGGAAATGATACATGTAGTACTCAATGACCTATCACTTCTTTTTGTTATTTGACACTCAGGATGTATTTTATTAAAATGCCTAATTAAAGGACTCAGTTGTGTTTCGTTCTGTCAGCTGACATCTCTACTTTTTACTTACAGGTGATGACGTTGGTTTTGTGGCCAGTGAAATCACCATGAGTGACGAAGAGCGTATCCAGCTGATGATGATGGTGAAGGAGAATATGATCTCTATAGAGGAAGCCCTGGCACGGGTATGATCTCATGCATCCCAAAGTTCTCCACTTTACTGACATGTGAAAGTTGCAGCTGCTGTGTTTTTCTCCTTTTGCTCAACTTTAAGTTTGTTTGATTGAATAGATTGCAAAATGGTTGATCAAGTTGCAAAATCAGTGGGCAAATCTGAATGCATTAAAAAAACCAAACTGAAAGTGATCTTTCGAGGCAATTGTTGCCTGACAAAGTTAACAGCATTTTCAGCTTTGTGAAAGAAATAACATTCTGATGTAGGCATATGGTCAAAACATGGTTTAATCTCCCTTTGTGTGTGCCAGCTGTTCGAGGATAAATAACTTATCAGCTGGTTCTCTAGCTCTGCGTCATGTACTAACAGGGTCATCTTTTCCCACAGTTGAAGGAGTTTGAAGTACAAAACAGACAGACGTGCAGGTCCGATCCCACAGAGTGGACCGATGCCTCCAGTCCCACCACAAATGAGTCATTCAACTGCAACGTAAGTCTCTAAGCTCCCAGTCTGAGGGCATCTTAGTGGATTTGTAATGCTGAATCACACCTTCAGGCAGCGTGTTGTGCATGAGGGCCTCTGATCTACCAGTGCCAAGGCTGCTGAGCTGTGACAGCGCCTCTCTCTTTCCCTCTGTCCCTGTCCTGGCGATGAACCGGGGCCCCACTAAAGCCCTTCAGCTCAGGGCCCTCTCCCAACTGCAGGGTACTGGGCGGACTTCTATTCATCCCTGTCAAAGCGCTAACCCCCTATTGTGCTGTAGTGAGCGGCTGGATTCAGCACAGGGCCCTGTTATGCAGGCCACAGCTCTTTTATGCATGGGTGGGGTGATTAGGGGGCTCAGATTCAGGGCACATTTTTCAGATTCATCTGGATGGCCTGACTATTTCTCTTTGCTCTCTCTCTCTCTCTCTCTCTCTCTCTCTCTCTCTCTCTCTCTCTCTCTCTCTCTCTCTCTCTCTGTGTGTGTGTGTACTTTCTGTGTATGATGGTTGGACGTCTGTCGCACCCTTCTCTGTTGTTTCTTTGTTAATGTTACCGCATCTCTACTTACATTTAAATTCTCTTGTGTACGAAAGCAGACTAGCAGGTTTACTGCTAATCTGCTTTTGTTTTGTCTTTTGACATCTATTCTGGGATGTGCATGCTCGTGTTTTGGTCAGCAGATGAAACCTCAACATCTGTGTCAAGAGTCTTCAAATGTGCAACTGACTTTTTCACTAACCATCAATTCACATTATGGTTAAGGTGATTTCCAAGCAGCTAGCTTTTCTTTTTCCCCTGAATAGAAGGCCTTTTCTAGTGTGTGTTGTGACGCAGGGCATATGGGACAGCTGTGTACATGGGCTTCATCACTGTGGTTTCCTACCACATATTTATATTAAGCTCCAAGTCGTTTCTACAGAAGGCTCAGCAGGTTCCTGCAGCAGCAGCTGCTGCATGTACACAGCTTACATACTTTTTATTTTATACAAGTGGTGAACAATTGTTAAAAGGTACCTTGTAATGTGTGAGCTCACGCACTACATCTGAGTATAAAGACAGTGAAAGTGATATATCCTTTCAGATCCAAAATATTTGGCCTTGCAACTGGTAACCATCTGCTGTAAACAGACCCATGGTCTTATTTTACCGTAACTGCAAAGCTCTGTGGTAAGACAAAATGTTTTTGTTTGGTCCCTCACATCAGCTGCCTTGTGACCTGTCAGACAACGAACAAGAGGAATCGGTGACATTCAGGAGACTCCATAAACTGGTCAATTCAACCCGGAAAGTGAAGAAGAAACTGATCAGAATTGACGAGTTGAAGAGGCCTGGAACAGATGGTACTAAAACCACTATCCGACTTTATTTCACAAAGCCCAATTGTCTACCTTTTCACTGTCCCACAATGTGATGCTACTGGATGATCAAGTGTTAGAGAAGTTGCCTTTTTAATTCAAGTAAAATTTATGTTTCTGTATGTGCAGCAAAGATGTAAAAACCATTTGTTGTTTACAGCAAGAATATACTGTGTAGTAAGAGGAAATGGAACATCACAATGCTAAATGTGACGCAGAGTCTAGAGAAAATATCAGTAATTGTGCTCAGTCTAATTACTGTTTGACTAAGAATATGTGCTGCAATAACGGTATTTAACGTCAGTTTTCTCTAGTTGTGTAGGCTTTGTGAATGTATGTTTTGAAGAATATGTTATTTCTTTTTTTTTTTCAGCACATATGACAATTGGCATGCTGGAAATGCCCCTAAAACAGCTTGTAGACTATGCAACACTGCAATACATCATAAAAAAACAAAAAACATTCAACCTGGGGACAATAAAGTGTTGTCCCCAGTTGAATTTGCATCATCATTCCATTCAGTGGACTCTGAAAGCTCAAAGATCATTTTCACCTTTTTATACGAAGAATTATTTAACAGACAAAAGCCATTAAGTTAAGTCATCAAAATTGAAAACAAAGACTATTTCATTTAGATTTTGCTGCACTGATCTGCAGTGGATATCATGTCTAGCTGATTTCCAATATTTTATTAAAATCCAACTGTATTTGTAGACAAATCTTAAACTTTTGTTGAGATTGTCCTGTGTTTTACCTTCTCCGTTCCCCTCTTTTTACCCGCCAGAGAGCCTAATGACAGATGGTCTTCCTTTTGAAGATGCCAGCACCTCCCTGTACTCAGGTGTGCAGAAGAAACTTGCCGTTTGCCCCGTGGACTCCCTGGCTTCGGCTCTGCAGGAACAGCTCACATACGACAGGGACTCCAATAGCCTGACCACCTCCCCCTCCTCCAGCAGCCTGGACACCTGCAGCAGCCAGAATATCTTCCGGGCCTTCAGAAAGTCTAGTGGAAGCCCAATTCATCAGGAGACGAGTATAGTGGGGGAGGTGAGGGAGGCAGGTGAAGGCAGTGGCTCTTCCTTTTCTGAGATGGAGGGTTGCAATGATGAGGAACCCAAAATCGCTCGCTCAGTGACTGATGGAGAGCTCCGTCACCGGTTCCTCAGCCCCCTCAGTCATCATGGGGTAAGTACATAGGAGAGATTGTTGAGATTGTTATTTGGCAAGTTGAGAATTTCTAAGGCTACTGTTCAGAATTAATATATTCTAGACACGGCCTGCAGTTGTCGCATTGTTCGTAAACAAACTGAAATCATCAGCATTATGCAAGTCGCCCTGCATGCACTATTCCAGCAACTGCCCATTAAATATAAATGCAGTCTTGTTAAGTTTCACAAATCTGTTGTTGGTTCTGAGAAAATATATGTATTTGCTCATCATAGGATCTGCAGTGACCTGACCTGCTTGTGAGGAACTTATATGCCCCATGTTGCATCTTTAAAAAAAATAAAGGGCGCCCGGATAGCTCAGTTGGTAGAGCGGGCACCCATATATAGAGGTTTACTCCTCGACACAGTGGGCCCGGGTTCAACTCCGACCTGTGGCCCTTTGCTGCATGTCATTCCCCCTTTCTCTCCCCTTTCATTTCTTCAGCTGTCCTATCAATAAAGGCCTTAAAATGGCCCAAAAAATATCTTAACATTTTCTTTTGAAATTATGGCCATAGTAAATTATGTGGAATAAAGTGATAAAAAGCCATAGTATAGTAAGTAAGTAAGTAAGTATAGTAAACAAAAGGCTACAATTTAAAAAAAGAAAATTGAATGCATGCTCTAAAAACTCATTGCACTCTGCAAGGAAACCACTAACATCACCTACATTCCTGCATCTCTGTTTTGGTTTTTTGTTTTTTTCACAGAGAGCTTGTAGCTTTGGAGGATTTGACCTGACCAACCGCTCACTGCACGCCTTCATCTCTAACAACGATAACCCTGTACGTAACGGTCATTCTTCCTGAATATCTTATAAACTGAATCAAAATAAATAGTTTGTTTATCTGTCTTTTTTTCTGCTTTTTGTGTATGTAAATTAGAGTAACGACGGAGATGGTGTCAGAGATCCCATTAAATCTCCATCAACATCTCGTATCTCCCTGGGCAAAAAAGTCAAGTCTGTGAGAGAAACTATGAGAAAACACATTTCCAAGAGATACCACTGTTCTCTCTCTGAACAGGTATGTATGTGCTGTCGGTAGAGTTCACTACAGTACAGAAGCATCCATCAGTGTTACTGTTGGAGATTGTCCGTATAGGTAATGTTTTAAAGCATAGGTAATAATGTTTTTTTTTTCTCTGTGTCTTAGTTGAGCCCAGAGCGCATATCCAGCTGCCCTAACTCGCCTCAGACAGACTCTGACTCTTTGGAGAAACCCAAACTGAAGCCAGGAGGGTCTGTGGAAAGCCTGAGGAGTTCCCTCAGCGGACAGAGTTCCATGAGTAAGTCTGTGTGTTTACAGTATATATGTGCCAGATCTGGGTGTACTGCAAATAATTCTCAGTGTTTGTTTTCACTTGACCTCGGAACACCAGATGTGTGGTGTTTATCAGAGAAGTGTTTCAAGGATATTAAATGGCTTTTGAGATAGTCTAAACACTTGGTCTGTGTGGATAACTGTGTAACATCTGGCACTTCAGTCACATTAAAAGACGTATAAAAAAAATATTTTTCAGATCCTAACAGACCCGTGCAGTCTTGTGGTCTTAAAGTGGCTCTATTGTCTCCTTGTGGTTTGTGTAGGTGGCCAGACTGTTGGCACCACTGACTCCTCCAACAGCAACAGAGAGAGTGTGAAGTCTGAGGACGGGGAGGAGGATGAGCTGCCCTACCGCGGACCCTTCTGTGGACGCGCTCTAGTTCACACGGACTTCACCCCGAGTCCCTACGACACAGACTCCCTCAAACTTAAGGTATGACAATGTTGTCGATCCAGTAAGTTAGACAATAGAAAGATAGATATATGGACTTTATTGATCCCAAAACTGGGAAATTACTGTTACAGCAGCAAGTTACAAGAACACACACACATACAGAAAATACAAGAAATATACTAGAAATAATAAGTAAGATTAAAAAGTAGATGAGATAAAATAAGATAACAAAAGATAAAAATACCAGAACACTTACTCTGAAAAAGAATGTAAAGTGTAGAATAAAAATATACAACCTACATACATAGTATGTATGATAAAATAAATTATGTGTATAATTATATACGATATTTATATATATATATATATATATATATATATATATATATAGCTATCATAAAATAATCGTTCCATATTGGGTTACACTTTACTTGAACATGTCAGAAACATTATAAACATGACAGTGTCATGTCACTCTTATGTAGCTACCTTCAAGTAAAGTGTTACCCAATATTGTAATGTGTGAGGTAATGAGGTAATGCATAGAGATGAGCTGATATCCTCTAAAGACTCCACTGGTCTGGTCTTGCAGAGTGGAGACGTCATCGATGTGATTAGTAAGCCTCCGATGGGTACATGGATGGGGATGCTCAATGGTAAAGTCGGAACCTTCAAGTTCATTTATGTGGATGTCCTGAATGAAGAGGAGGTGAAGCCCAAAAAGACGCGCAGGAGGAGGAAGGCCCGGCAACCCAAACCCACCTCTGTAGAGGAGCTCCTTGATCGCATCAACCTCAAAGTAATAAACTTACTACATTATCAAAATCTGACACACACACACACACACACACACACACACACACACACACACACACACACACAAGTGGAGGGATTTCAAATGACACAAACAAAGGCATAACGTTGACTTGTAAACAAAACCAGCACTGGGATTTTCCATATACGGAAGAGCTTTTAGTTCTCAAATGTAGGAGTTTTAGATGAAAGGAATACATACCAGTGGGTGGTAATGGGTTAAAGTTGGTTCTAGCTGTATTTAAAAAAACAAGAGTTAGATGAGAAGATCCATGCCACTCTCATGTCTGTATGCTAAATATCAAGCTCAAACTAGGAGACTTAGCATATTGGCTGGAAACAAAGGGGAACTAAGGCTATCCTTGCTGTGTAAAACAAAATCCACACTCAACAGTGTCTTGACCAGGTGCTAAGCTAATCATCTGCTGGCTCTAGCCTCATATTTACTATGCAGACATGCTAATGGTATGGTTCTTCTCATGTGTATGTCCCAAAATGTCAAACTGTTACTTTTCAACATTTGCAGTTTGACAAATTGGAGAAACCTACTGAATGCTGAATCTTTGAGTTACAACAAGGTGTAGAAACCTGTACTGTAACATGCTTATTTCTCAAAATACTGTTAAGCAGTTCTGAAATTGTGCATGGTCAAATGAATTGCTTCCATAGATTTGTATTGATCTGTGTGTGCATCATCCAACCTCTCCACAGGAGCATCTCCCCACCTTCCTTTTTAACGGCTATGAGGATCTGGACACATTCAAACTGCTAGAGGAGGAGGACCTGGACGAGCTGAACATCAGAGACCCCCAGCACAGAGCTGTGCTGCTCACCGCTGTGGAGCTGCTGCAGGAGTATGATGGTGGGTCAGGTTAATCCACAGGCTGTTAGATCTCACCTGAGCACTACACAAGAAACACATAAGTATAGTCAAGGACAGGTCAAAGAGACGCATTTGTTAAATTTACTAATAATTATACAAGGTTGAGATGTTGAAGGACACAAAGGGTTGAATTCTCCTTTATGATAAAATAACCATCACTTAAGGAAAAGGATAGATTACAGACAATCATGCAAAGGAGGCCACTTAGAGGTTTATAAATATACAGTATCTGTGAAGGTTAGTTTCAACTTGTTACTTCTGTTTTTCTGTCAGTGCAGCTGATTTTGAAACTCCTTCCCCTACTATCACGAATAATGTCACAGTTGGGATGTCTTGATTTACTTATTTCCATTCAATTTAAAGGAATCTGTTAATATGTCTGTTTCTGGGTCCTATCTCCAAAAGCAATCCATGCATAGACACATGCAAAGTTCCCTAGCAGTTACCTGAGATTAGAATTGGGCTATATGAAGAAAATCAAATATCACTAGATTTTTGACCAAATACCTCGATATTGATATTTCAGCGATATTGTAGGGTTGACTATTGGTGCTTTCACAAAATATTTACACAATGAGATTTTGGGTAAATAATCATTGGTATTAGGGATATAATGACTAAGCGGGTCAAGGGAAATAATAGAACATCTGAAACAGTCTGCTAAGTTCAGAAAATGACATCGCTTTACTGTCATGTAGGCTTGTAGGAGACAACACTTGTGTCATATTACCATATTATGATATCCAAAATGTAAGACGATATCTAGCCTCATATATTGATATAATGGTAGTCTGTTGCCTAGCCCTACTTGAGATCATAAGAGGTGACTGTCTGCCCCCTGTTGGTGGTGTTGGGCATTGCAGGAAGCAGCGACCCGGAGCGAGGAAGTCAGTCTGGAGGCTCACAGGAGAAGCTGCTCCTGGACAGGCGTGGACTCACGGGAGACTCCCCGCGAGACTCCGGCTGCTACGAGAGTTCCGAGAACCTGGAGAACGGTAATGACAGCCTGAGTCGCCTGTGAACACTGTCCTCCTCCTCTTCTGCCCTCTTCTGCCTCATCCTTCATTAGAAAGACTTGTGTGGTCTTCAGTCCTTCTTGATGCTCGAGCATTCCAAGCCACCAAATTCAGTTTTCATGCTCTTCTGGAAAGACTCTATCGTCACTATTACTTCTGGTGCTTTTTTTTTTTTTCTCCAAGCATCTTCTTCCAAGTCATACTTTCTTCTGTTTCTGCATCATTGAATCCAACTCTTTTTTGCAGTCACTTTTTTTGTCTGTTAAGGGCTTTTGAGAACTGACATTGCCTTTCTTTACAAGCATTACATTATCTATATTATATTAAAAATGTAATAACACAAGTTTCTCTGTTATTATGGGACTAGAAAGTTCACTTACATCATGTTAAACTGACCTAAAGACATCTTTCACACCCTTGAACAAACTATATGTGGAGCAGCTTGCAGGTCTACTCACAAATAGATATGCAGTTGTGAGTTGTGTGGTGGTTTTTGCGTTTTGCTGGAAATGGTGACTGTTGAACCGACATGTGACAAGATTTAATCTTTCTCAGTAATTGCAGTACATTTTTACTGCAAATGCTTGCTTTATTCATAGCTACATCATTCTTATTGTGTATTTGGTTTGGCTTAAGTCTAAAAATTGTCAAAATGCGAAGAGTTGTGCTTACTGTAAATGAGGGTTCTTGTGAATGTCAAAAGGTCCAGTGGTTAGAGAACAATGTCCGATCAGCCACACTTGTACAGTGTATTTCTCTCAAGATTTTGCTGTTTGTGTGTATATTTTTTTAGTCCAGTAAAATATAATGTTGCACAGTATTTTATCATGTGCCTAAAAAAAATGCATAAGGCAGAAGAATTAAAATATTTACTAAATAGTAATTCTACTTGTTAAAATATGGTATTTTGTATAATTGTAAATGCACTAAAATGCAGACTTAGGACAACCTTTGAAATGGTTTAACACAGTTAAAGGTTGAAGTTAAACTAATTCTAACACTTCTGACAGAAGTGTGGCAGGTCTGAAGTCTCAGCATTTTCTGAAGTGTGCTTCTGTCATGGTTGAGCGTGAGGAATAAATTGCTCCATGCTTTACCAGACTTGACTGCTTGCTTCCTTTCTTTCATTCATCATTCATTTGTTGCACACATTTAGATTTTGTTATGTTCTTTTCTTGGGCATCCTTTTCACAATGGCCACTCTTTTCCAACACTAAGCGCTCTGCTGTTGTTCTGTTTAAGTCAAATACATGTCACAGCATCTGCATGATCTGCACACACT
This sequence comes from Perca flavescens, assembly GCF_004354835.1. Lineage (NCBI taxonomy): Eukaryota > Metazoa > Chordata > Actinopteri > Perciformes > Percidae > Perca > Perca flavescens. Next base: position 24,068,345 of record NC_041350.1, read on the forward strand.
TCACTTGTTTATTTCAGGAAGGGACAAAAAGACCTCTTCATCCATGAGCAGGTCCTCCTCCGGTTTTGAGTCAAGCCACCTACCATCCCCAGAGTACCCTGCCCTCCCCCAAACCCTGACCATCCGCTCTAATAAGACTTCACTCCAAAGTCAACCTGGATGCCTGCCATGTATCTCACCACCACTAAGGCCTAAGCACAGCTTAAGTCTCCTAAGCCCAGCAAAAGGCCATCTTCCCAGTGGAACCATTGCTAGGAGCCGGAGCTGCATGGAGCTAAGAAGAAATCCAGCACCAGATCTGCTGAGGCGGAGCTTCTCCCTGACTGTCCTCCACAAAGAGCAGGAGAGAAAACTCATCGACCCTAAAAGCTGGAATTTAACCCCTAGCGTCAAGATAAAGACAAATCCTCAAAACCGTTGTGAGGTCATGTTTCCGTCCACCCAATCTTCACCCGCATCATTTAATGCTGTCAACAGCACTTTCAACACAGACACGGCAAATGTGTTTGCCCCGAAACAAGCAGAAACAACACAAATGACACACCTCCGCCTGCCACCCCCAGTCCCAACAGAAAGGTCAAATCATCCTTTATCTACACCTTCCTTACCAAAGCCCCACCCAGAGCCTGTACTAACAGAGACTGCCTGCACGTACAACTGCACAAACCACATCTCGTCAGAGCATAATGTGGGTCGTTCGGTTTCAGCCAATTCTGAAGCCCGCCGGCTGAAAATGCAAAGAAACAAGAAGACATCCATAAACTCAGTAAATCTGGGTTCCCTGATAAAAGAAAAGACTCCAGATGCAGGGTATTGATCTCAAAATGGAGCCACTTTCTGACAAGGTAATGGACTCAAAAGTACAGTTTACCCTACAGTTTTTTCCAAAATCTTATTTCCAACAAAATGTCTAGAATATTCCAGTCGGATCTAGTTTGTAGAGGAGACTGCAACTGGGTCCAACAGTGACACAAGCAGCATGGACCGGCCGTTCATTTTGCATCAAACAAAGCCTTTGTTAATAAATGATTCATTGCTTGACTTACTGTAACTCAACATTTTCAAATTGTTTTAAGTGTATATTAGTTGGATGGACTTTATATATACTTTGTGGGGGGGAAGTTGATATCCATGTAATTCAGCTGCAAGTAGTGATAGCAATTAATGAAGCACTTGAAAATACCAGATATAATGTAATATATATGGTTAATACAGTAAACTATTGGCAGTTTTAATGCACAGAGGTATAATTTACACAGTGATGACAGAAAGTTTAGCAATTTATCGGTTGAACAATTGCATTCCACCCAGCATTTGTCTTAGATGTTAACATGATGTTAACATTTTCCTATTCATTAATTTAACTTTTCAGCTATGTTACTTTATAAACAATTTTTTCTTGCTTATATTTGAGTGAGCAACTGCAACTTAACGATTTCCCTGAAAAAAATCAATAAAGTATTCTGATTATGATTGTGATTCTGATTAAAATACACTCAACTCTCGAGTCACAATTTTAGGTCCGCAGTACCATTTTTTTCAACAGAAAGGTGCTGCAGACAAAGGACTGAAAAAACGGCACAAAACAACAGATGTGTCTGTGATTTCTAATAGAAATTCCACATTAAAAAATACTAAAACAGAAAAAGATCTCTTCAGATAAATAAACTAAGAAGACATAGTGACGCCTGAAGTCAAACAAGTAAAATCAAAAGTAGATTACGCCCTAGGCCGTTTAAAAATTCAATCATTTTTATTTCAACTGGTTGGAATCTTTACACATTTATATAGATTTTTAAGTGATCCGTAGCTCCGTATACAATGTAGGTGGACGTTGTGTGTGTGTGTGTGTGTGTGTGTGTGTGTGTGTGTGTGTGTGTGTGTGTGTGTGTGTGTGTGTGTGTGTGTGTGTGTGTGTGTGTGTGTGTGTGTGTGTGTGTGTGTGTGTGTGTGTGTGTGTGTGTTTTTAAGAGAGCTAGAACATTTTACTTCAGATTTGGTAAGAATATCCAATGTTAGACCTGGAGTGAGTATATATAATGTGAATATATATTCATATAGTGTGAATCTTTCCTCTATTGTCGTTTCCCTACTTGAAGGTATATGAAATTGACCTGCAACATATTAGTGTTGCTACAGGTGATGGATGAATAGGTCAAACACAGGACTTCCACCCAGGTTTCAACTGTTTTTATGTTGTAAAAAAAGGTTGGTTGACTCCCTACAAATATTAAGAACGTTTACTTTGACATTCTTCATAATATATCCTTGTAATTCCAATTTAGCAAAATGTATGACTTATCTGATATTTGGGTGGTCTCTTTGAGAGAAACTGATGGTCACCTTTTTTAATGTAGCATGTAGCATTTCTTTTTAAATAAATGAAGCCATTTTATTTTTGATCCAATGTATGGTAGTTTGACATTTTAAAACCAACTTTAAAGCTGCTGTTTAGCTACCAGGTCACCCCTGATATATATTCTCCAGTTTCTGCTATTACAGTAGCAGGATTCTGCAGCCCTGAGTGCTTTTTAGTGTTGGTGTTTTATTCATTGAAATGTTTAACCTTTCAATCATGGAATCAAAAGTTAAAATTGAGAAAGATTTATCTTGACAAAAGATTTCAGTTAAATGCATAATTCCTAAAACATATATCTTCACATTGACAAGCTGAACTATTCCAAAGTGTAAAGTTTATTTAACGGAGGGCAGAATGTCCCTGCCGTATGAAAGGTAGCAGCTGCAGTAAAGCCTTCAGACTCCAGAATCACTTCATATAGTGTTAAGTTGGAAATGAGAGACCGGCTTCAGTTTACAGAAAATAAAAAAAGGGAAATATATAAAACCTTTGCTGTCGAGTTTTCAAACATCCTATTTTTAAAAAACAAATAGACAGATAAGGGAATTTTTTTCAAATTCAATTTTGTTTTTGTTTTATTTCAATCATTTTTCTGTTTTTGGAGTGTGACAATAAACTGGATCACCCAGAGTAACAGTATTCTTCTTTACTGGAACCTACAAGTCTTTGGAGTGTGACAATAAACTGGATCACCCAGAGTATGGCCACGCTTGCTTCTCCTTTTTGTGAGGCTGCAGTCCCAATCATTGAGCTGCCATGTGGCCTCCAAAGAGGAGGGAGAGAAGATGGACGGGAGATAGATGGAGAAGAGAAAGCCTGGTTCACACAAGACTTCACACAAGTCTGGTGGTAGAGGGTAGTAGGTGGGGAAAGGGGCTGGGGGAATAGGAATGACAACGAGAAGGGGGAGGAGGAAAGAAAGGATGTTACTTCTCTCTCCTCTCCCTCCTCTCCTGCTTTTTTTCCGCCTCCTTTTCTTTTTTATCAGTCTTTTCTCTCTCTTCTCATTTTCCTTTTTCTTTTCTTCTCTCTCTTTGATTCCTCCTTCCTCTCTTTCTTGTCTCTTTTCTCCATCTCCTCCTTTTCTTTCTTCTGTCTTTTTAGTTCCTCCTTCTTTGCCTTCTTTTCCTGCCTTCTTAACTTCTCCTTCTCCTTGTCACTTTTGTTGCCGAGCTCCTGGAGGCAGACTTGTAGAACCTGGAGGTCAGTGTTGTGCCCTCTGAGGACCTCCATCTCTTCTTCTCTTTCAGCCACCTTGATGTTCCACCCATCCTCCATCTCTCTGCTCTTCTTCTGTAGTTCCTGGAGGCTGAGGCTGAGGTCAGTGTTGTGCCCTCTGAGGATCTCCATCTCTTCTTCTCTTTCAGCCACCTTGATGTTCCACCCATCCTCCATCTCTCTGCTCTTCTTCTGCAGTTCCTGGAGGCTGAGGCTGAGGTCGGTGTTGTGCCCTCTGAGGACCTCCAGTTCTTCTTCCTTTTCAGCCACCTTGACGTGCCAACCATCCTCCGTCTCTCTGCTCTCCTTCTGCAGCTGCCGCAGTCTCTCGGAGATCACCTCCTTTGTCGACATCAAATCCTTGTTTTGCAACATCAAATCCGCGTTTTTCGACATCAAATGCTTGTTTTGCGACATCAAATACTTTTTTTTCAATTTCATAAGATTGATCTCGTCCTGCCAGGCCTTTCTCATCTTCTTGTTGTCCTCGTTAATGGATGCATTGAACTGTTCAAACTCTGAACTCCAGTGGCTTTTCACTGCCTCTGTGAGATTTTTTTCTTTGTTCAAACTCTCCTTTAGAAGGCAGATCTCTTCATCTTTCTCTTGCCTTATTGTTCTTTCGGACTGTAAAGCCTTGAAGATGTTTCTCTTCTTCTCCACCAGGCCAGCATTCACTGCGGTCATCTCTTCCATTTGTTTTTGGACGTGCAGAAGGGCTTGTCTCAGGTCCACAAGCTCTGCGCAGTGACTTTTGGGAACAATGTTCGCCATGATAGCAAAGAAATACTTTTGAAGATATTTGAAAGATATTTCTTGCGGTACTGAAAATATTTTGTAGTATAATTGCTGTATTGCAGTTTAGTACAAAAGTGTTTCCGTTTTGAGCTCTGTTCCAACAAAGATGTGTCTCTCAATGGAGGTCAGGTTTCAAGTAAGTGAACAGGTTGGATCTCTCAGTGTCTGTGTTCAAAGGCACAGAATGGCATGTGATGTCACATCATAAAGAATGTGTGATATCTCACATTCTAAACATTCTATAGAATGTCAGTAAAGAATGTGACATCCTGTTTTCCTGACACACTACAGATAAAAAAAAATAACTGAAATAAAAAAACTAATTTAAAATAAAATCCCTTATCTGTCTAATTGTCTTTTTAAATAGATTTTTTTTAATTTTTTTTATTTAAATAACAGGTATTTATTTCATGACATGGGCCAAAACCAGCAATTCCAATTGGGTTATTTTATAACATAATATAGACATCCCAATAATAACACATTTATCGTGATACATTTTGTCCTACACCTTTGATACAAAAGCTTATCTGGACAATTTAAAGGCTAAATAAACACTTATCCTTGAAGTTGTTCTTGGATATGTGTCAAATCCAACAAAGAACTACTGTGCAGTTAACCGTGGCATTTACTGCATGTATTCCACCTCTGTGTCAATCTTCCCATAATATTTGAAATGTAAATCCAAAACACAAGACAATGCTAACAAAATGACTAACATCGACATTTAAGGCTTTTTGTATTCTGGTCAAAATGAAATGCAAATGTTCTTCATTTTAAAGAAATTCTGATAACGTGTTGGGATTTTCTGTCATGCTAACTGGTTCTTGTTGATTCAGTCATTTATTCTTTACTCCAGAAATCATTTACAAACATAAAACCTGAATTCCTGTGTGTACTTCAGGATTTTTCTAGATAGACCTGCAGGAAGCGCATTGTGTAAAAGGAGTGAAATTAACATTTCGTCTCATTAAATTTATTTATTTTTTATTTTTTTTACACTATATTATATTTATACACATTGTGAAAATGCTAACAAGGCTTTTAATTACTGTTCTACTCACACATGATGTAATGTTGGTATGTTTGAATTAAGTTCATCTCTCTGACAGCAGATCTCTTCACTGTAAGGCAATTTGTTTTAGTAGGTCTAATTTAAAAAGCCGTATTTATTATGACATTCTTTCATAACCAGTCCCAATACATCCAAACAATTGTTCATCAAAATATATTATTTTTACATAAATTTCCCCTGTGTAATTATTGTAAGGTGAGTGTTATGGGCACAGAGTAAAAGCAGGATTTAGTGGCAGACTAAGTTCAAAGATTAGCCTGTAGCGGCGTTTCATCAAGGCACTGCCTGACCAGTCCCAGTGCGTCCAGGGCGG
>NC_041350.1:24081607-24092314 GCF_004354835.1 Perca flavescens
CAAGACTAAACACTAGCATGTAAACTTTGTATGAATGTGGTAACGGTAGGTATAACATACTTGTAGAAGCCATGCACTAAGTTGTGAAGATATAGCCTAGTCATGTAAATTAAAATATAGTATGGTTGCAAGCTGAAACCAATTGATCAATCCGCCCGTTGACAGTTTTGACTATAAATCGTTTGTCATTTTTATGACTGAGAAATGCCAAACACACTGTTTCCAGCTTTTCAGAATTGTGACCATTCTTTTAATTTTGGTTTAAACTGTTCAGATCAGATAAGCAATTTGATGACATGCCTTTTTTATGGCTCATTAAGGGCATTGTAACGATGACATTGATAGATTACAGTTCTCACATTATCAATTAATCTGTTGATTATTTTTCAAAATAATAATAATTTGGTCTATAAACTGAGAAATTTCCATAATTTTGTGTCTATTGTATATTCCAACCAACAGTCTAGATTAGATGATTCAACTATATTCAACTTTATTGTCATTGTGCGGAGTACAAGTACAAAGACAACGAAATGCAGTTTGTCAAACCAAAAGTGCAAAAAGCAGAAAAAGTGCAGTTTGATATTCAAGTATAGACTGGACAAGACATATGGTGCAGTGTAGACAGTAGTGTAAAGTCAGTTAACAGAAGGTGGTTTAGAGTAATATAAATTAAATATAAATGTGTGCAGTGTATTAGCAGTTACCGTTATAAGAGCGGAATAAATATGGCTATGTAATATGAACAATGTATGAACAACATGTACAGATATGTGCAATGTAGTAGCAGTTACATTATAATAGTAGTAAAAAAACGCATAAATGCATTGTATTATAAGAAAAACAGAATAAAATATGGATATTCAGTATGAACCATATAGACAGGTATGTACTGCTATGTGCAGTGTGTTAACAGTACCATTGTAGAGCAGAAACAGTAACATGATAATAAGTGTATGTGCAGATGAATAGTATGAAGAGCAGTAGAATATGGCTCTGTATAAGTGTAGTTACCGTATGTAAATTTTTAAATAAATAAATAGGACACTGTGGGTGGGATAGGGGGGTTTGGGGGATTAGTGGTTGGTTGCCACCGGGATGCAGAGCTAGAGTTGGGTAGGGTGACAGCCGCAGGAAAGAAGCTTCCTCTGAACCTGCTGGTTCGGGTGCGGAGAGACCTGTAACGCCTTCCGGAGGGAAGTGGGGTGAATGGTCTGTGGTTGGGGTGAGAACAGTCTTTGATGATGCGCGCCTTACCCAAGCATCGCTTGCCCTGGATGGTCTTGATGGAGGGGAGTGAGGAACTGGTGATGCGTTGGGCAGTTTTTACCACCCTCTGCAGTGCTTTTCGGTCATAGGCAGAGCAGTTGCCATACCAGACTGTGACACAATTGTTAAAACCCAAAGATAATTACTTTATAATGATACAAAACATAGGAAAGGATATCACTTTTTAAATTAACTTAAAATGGTAAATGGATTATCAAAATTGTTGATTCATTTTCCGTTGATCTACCAACTGATCATGATCATTGCATCACTAAATAAACTCCAGCAATAATTATTCGTTCAAGCTCTAAAACAAGATTATTTGCTTTGTTTTCACATGATTTTTTTTAAATGGCAATGCATTGATTAAATAGAAGTAAAAGTTGTGAAAGTAATGTATTGTACTTGTGTGGGGCGGCTGTGGCTCAGTGGTAGAGTGGTAAGACACTGAACCCCGAGTTGCCCCTGATGATGTGCATCAGAGTGTAAATGTGTGTGAGTGTTTATCTGATGAGCAGGTGGCACCTTGTATGGCATACTCGGCCACAGTGTATGAATGTGTGTGGATGGTTCCTGTACTATGTTAAAGCGCTTTGAATAGTCGTTGAGACTAGAAAAGCGCTATATAAAAACAGTCCATTTACTTTTTCTTTCTCTGTCTTATGCACTGTAACCCTGTTTTAACTGAGAGTTGCTTTTCATTGCCTGCAGGAACAGAAGGGATTGGTTTGAGGGGAAGATGTCTCAGAAAGCAACAGCTAGGACCTCATCACTCATGGCCCTCCATTCAGATTCACATAAGCAGAGCATCCTGAGCAAATTCGACAAGCTCAGGAAAAGAGACCTACTGTGCGACATCACTCTTGTTGTGGAAGACGTGCACTTCAAGGCGCACAAAGCCCTGCTGGCAGCAAGCAGCGAGTACTTCTCCCTCATGTTCATGGCAGAAGATCAGATCAGTCAGTCGACCTACCGGCTGGATGGTATGGCAGCTGCGATGTTTGCAGAAGTGCTGGAGTTCATCTACAGCGCCCAGGTGTCTGTAGAGGAGAGTGCCACTGAGCAGCTTCTGGCCACGGCTCATGTTATGGAGGTAAACGATCTTGTCAAGGTGCTCGATGAACTCACACACTCTGCTGCAGTGGTTAGAGGCCAGGAGGTAAAGGCTGACATAACCCAGGTGCCAGATCAGCCGAAACGCAAAAGAGGACGACCCAAGAAAAAAAGAACTTGTAACGGAGTTGGAGGGGACAAGTGCACCATGCGATAGCTCAGAGGGGGGGCTGGTTGGAGATACGGGCTGTGATGATACAGTAACTGAGTCACAAGCTAAAGACAATGCAGATTACAAACCAGAAGCCCACCAGAGCCGGCAGAGCAAACGCAAAATCAGGCCACCGGTGAAGTACAAGAGCTACAAGGTGGTCAGCGACACAGCAGTAAGCAAAGAGCCTGGGAAGAAAGGCAGGAAAAAGAAATACCCCAACACTGAGGCCCGCTGTGAGGACTGTGGCAAAGTGTTCAAAAATCACCTCTTTTTAAAGATTCACCTGAGGACTCATACAGGTAATCTGCCTTGGGAGTTACGATTTAAGGCAAAGTTTCTGTGCAGCCCTCAGATACATTTTGTGCGGCCTCTCAACGTGACATGAAATGCATTATTATATGTTAATCATACCCAGAACATTTTAATACTTTCCCTTTCAAAAAGTCATAGTATAGTATGGCATAAAAAGTCATAGTACGTCATAAAACAAAGAAATCACAGTACAGTTTGCCATCAAAATGCCATAAAAAGTAATTAAACATAGTATAGTATATAACATGTCATGGTAACATTTTAGAAAAGTATAGTATGTCACAAAAAGTCTTAAAACATTTTATAATATAGCATGCTATAAAAAGAAAAAAGTCCTAGTATAGTACCGGTACATTATAGTTTCTTGAGGTGCTGAACCCCAGTGTTGTTACTCTCCAGGTGATACCACACTAACTACCTGTATATACACCAGTACACTTCACTGTATTTCATTGGGTATTTTTTTTTTCCCCCCAAGGAGAGAAGCCTTTTCAGTGCCTGGTTTGTGGAAAGGGCTTTACCCAGAAGCATACTTTGCTGGTTCACCAGCGCATGCACACTGGAGAAAAGCCTTTTGTCTGCACCGTCTGCTCCAAAGCGCTCTCCACCAAACACTCCCTACAAGAGCACATGAACCTCCATAAAGGTAGGATCTGATGAAGTTAAGCATGTTTGTTCCTCAATTGGTATACTTGGTTACACCTAGGGGTGGGAATCATAGGGTACCTCAGGATACCCGATACATGGCTCACGATACCGATAATATCACAAAACCGTAATGCTGCGATAATCAATATATTTCTAGACAATCCTATAATGCTACATCACGATATCGGTCTAACTATGAATACCAAATGCCCGTGAAAAGGTTAAGTGCAGGTTTTCTCTCTTTAATCACTGCAAGTCCAAACTGTTAAAAAACAGCAAAAGTTTTTCAGTCTGTAAATTAAAATGACACAACTATAGAGCAACTATGGGTCCAGACTTTAGACTTAAACGTGGCTGGGGCATCTTTTTATTATCTATATCTAATAAATCGGGGAAGCGTGCGTGTGTGTGCGTGTGCGCGCCTGCTCTTGGGTACCCAATGAACTTGGGTTTTGGATTTCAGAGCAGTTTGGACATTGGATATAAAAAACATTGTGAATAAAACTAAACGGCCAAACAAAAAGGTTAAGGAAAAAAACAGCGCGCAGCAGGCTGTTGACGCACTCTGTACAGGCATATTTTGAACGGGCACTGTACTAATCTGTTATAATTCCGTTCAAGTTTCCCTCATTCAGGTGTTTCATTTTAATACTTTCCCTTTCATTTTCATAAAAAAGTCATAGTATAATATGTCATAAAAGTCATAGTATAGTATGGCATAAAAATGGCATAGTACGTCATAAAACAAAGAAGTCACAGTACAGTTTGCCATCAAAATGCCATAAAAAAAGTCTGGCAGCAGGGAAATCTATGTAGCGCTGTTATTAATTAAAATATTGATATTTGGCGCCAGCATATCACGTGGCTGGACCAGCTACCAAAACAAAGCACAGAGAAGCTCATATTACAACACACACAGAGGGCGTGTGACTTTATTCTCTGCTCAGTTGGCATTTTTCCACTATATCTTTACATAGCAAATATTTGTTTGCCACTATATTAATGTTCTGAATGTTGTGTACAGCCCATTTAATAAGATTGAAAATAAAAAATTTCAGACAGCCGATTAACAGTGATGACTCTGTTTTAATTTTTAAAATGTATTCCCGTTAATCATCAAAGTCCTATGATCTATCAGTGTCTTGTTCTTTACTGCTCTACTATAAATCATTTCTCTTTACCTGCATCCTTAGAAGACAAATCCTTCAGCTGTGATAAATGTGGAAAGACGTTCACTCAGAAGAGGCAACTTCAAAGCCATTACAGAGTTCATACAGGTGAGAATTACATCACTTCAACAGCAGCAGGTTAATTCTAACATAGTCCCTCTAAAGGCTGAATAATGTATTCTTTATTCTTGTCTTTGAATTCTAGGCAAATCATTACCAGAATGTGCTAAGTGTCATCACAAGTTTATGGACACAGCTCAGCTGAAAAAGCACCTGAGAACTCACACAGGTAGAGTCGGACAAGCTAATAAAAGTAATATTGCTGTGAAACTGATATCTGTAAAAGTGGAAGCACTCAGTGACATTTATATTTTTCTTACAGGTGAGAAGCCTTTTACTTGTGAGATTTGTGGAAAGTGTTTTTCAGCCAAAAGCACTCTGCAGACTCATATCAGAATTCACAGGTGAGAAATATATTTTATGTATTATAATTTAATTGATTCACAGGGCAACTAATCAAAGATGAACATTCAATCAACAACAGGGGTGGAAGAAGTATTCAGATTTAGTAAAATTATCAATGCAACAGTTTAAAAATACTCAAGTTCAGCATTCAAATTCAAGTATTATCAACAAAATGTAATAAAAGTATATAATATACTTGTTCTTAATCACCCATTTGACCCTGAAACAATGTTTTAAACTAGAAAATGCATTTCCTGCAGAAAATGCTTCTGAATAAATACTATGGCTTTTTTATTATTTTTTTCGACATGCTATACTATGGCCTTTTTATCACTTCATTCGACATACTATACTATGGCTATTTTATCACTGTTTTCGACATACTATACAATGGCCTTTTCTTCGACATACTATACTTTGGCTTTTTATCGTGTTTTTTGACATACTATACTATGACTTTTATCAACATACTATACTACTGGTTTTTTTATCACTTTATTCGACATACTATACTATGACTTATCAACATAATATACTATGGCTTTTTTTATCATTTGTTTCAACATACTATACTATGGCCTTTTTATCATTTAATTCGACATACTATACTATGACTTTTATCAACATAATATACTATGGCTTTTTTTATCACTGTTTTCGACATACTATACTTTGGCTTTTTATCACTTCATTCGACATACTATACTATGGCTTTTTTTTTTTACATACTATACTATGGCTTTTTTTATCACTTCATTCAACATACTATACTATGACTTTTTCAGACATACTACACTATGACTTTTATCGACATACTATACAATGGCCTATACTATACTATGGCCTTTTTATCCCTTCATTCGACATACTATACTATGACTTTTTTCGACATACTATACTATGGCCTTTTTATCACTTCATTCGACATACTATACGATTACTTTTTTCAAGATACTATACTATGGCTTTTTTTCAACATGCTATACTATGGCTTTTTTTATCATTTCATTCGACATACTATACTATGGCTTATTTTTTGACATACTATACTATAGCCTTTTTATCACTTCATTCAACATACTATACTATGGCTTTTTTTTCTTTTCTTTCAACATACTGTACTATGGCCTTTTTATCACTCCATTCGGCATACTATACTATGGCTATTTTATCACTCTTCTCGAGATACTATACTATGGCTTTTTTTCGACATACTATACTATGGCCTTTTTATCACTTCATTCGACATACTATACTATGGCTATTTTATCACTCTTTTCGACATACTATACTATTGCTTTTTTTTCTCTTCTTTCGACATACTATACTATGGCCTTTTTATCACTTCATTCAACATACTATACTATGGCCTTTTTATCACTTAATTCGACATACTATACTATGGCCTTTTTATCACTCCATTCGGCATACTATACTATGGCCTTTTTATCACTTCATTCGACATACTATACTATGGCTATTTTATCACTCTTTTCGACATACTATACTATTGCTTTTTTTCTCTTCTTTCGACATACTATACTATGGCCTTTTTATCACTCCATTCGGCATACTATACTATGGCTATTTTATCACTCTTCTCGACATACTATACTATGGCTTTTTTTCGACATACTATACTATGGCCTTTTTATCACTCCATTTGGCATACTATACTATGGCTATTTTATCACTCTTTTCGACATACTATACTATGGCCTTTTTATCACTTCATTCAACATACTATACTATGGCCTTTTTATAACTTAATTCAACATACTATACTATGGCTTTTTTTATCATTTTTTTTGACATACTATACTATGGCCTTTTAATCACTTCATTCGACATAATATACTATGGCCTTTTTATCACTACATTCGGCATACTATACTATGGCCTTTTTATCACTTCATTTGACATACTATACTATGGCCTTTTTATCACTCCATTCGGCATACTATACTATGGCTATTTTATCACTCTTCTCGAGATACTATACTATGGCTTTTTTATCACTTCATACTATACTATGGCTTTTTTATCTTTTTTCAACATACTATACTTTTTTTTTCACTTACTCATACTATACTATGGCCTTTTTATCACTTCATTCAACATACTATACTATGGCCTTTTTATCACTTAATTCGACATACTATACTATGGCCTTTTTATCACTTCATTCAACATACTATACTATGGCCTTTTTATTACTTCATTCGACATACTATACTATGGCTATTTTATCACTCTTTTCGACATACTATATTATTGCTTTTTTTTCTCTTCTTTCGACATACTATACTATGGCCTTTTATCACTTCTTTTATACTATGGCTATTTTATCACTCTTTTTGACATACTATACTATGGCCTTTTTATCACTTCATTCAACATACTATACTATGGCCTTTTTATCACTTCATTCAACATACTATGCTATGGCCTTTTTATCACTCCATTCGGCATACTATACTATGGCTATTTTATCACTCTTTTCGACATACTATACTATGGCTTTTTTTTGACATACTATACTATGGCCTTTTTATCACTTCATTCAACATACTATACTATGGCTCTTTTATCACTCTTTTTGACATACTATACTATTGCTTTTTTTTTTTCTTTTATCTTTTTCACATACTATACTATGGCCTTTTTATCACTTCATTCATACTATACTATGGCAACATACTATACTATGGCCTTTTTATCACTTTTTTATCACTTCACATACTATACTATGGCCTTTTTTTAATTCAACGCATACTATACTATGGCTTTTTTTTCATCTTTTTCATACTATACTATGGCTATTTTATCACTTCATTCGACATACTATACTTTGGCTTTTTATCCCATTGACATACTATACTATTGCTTTTTCTTTTCGACATACTATACTATGGCCTTTTTATCACTTCATTCAACATACTATACTATGGCCTTTTTATCACTTCTTCATACTACTATGGCCTTTTTACATACTATTTATCACCTTTTTATCACATACTATACTATGGCATCACTTATTCATATACTATACTTTTTATCTTTTTTTTTGACATACTATACTATATTGCTTTTTATCTTTTCATTCAACATACTATACTATGGCCTTTTTTATCACTTTTTCAACATACTATACTATGGCTTTTTTATCACTTTTTTCAACATACTATACTATGGCCTTTTTATCACTTCATTCAACATACTATACTATGGCCTTTTTATCACTTCATTCAACATACTATACTATGGCTTTTTTTATCATTTTTTTCAACATACTATACTATGGCCTTTTTTCACTTCATTCAACATACTATACTATGGCCTTTTTATCACTTTTTCAACATACTATACTATGGCCTTCTTATCACTTCGTTCGACATACTATACTATGGCTTTTTCTTTTCTTTCAACATACTATACTATGGCTTTTAATCATTTTTTTTTTGACATACTATACTATGGCCTTTTTATCACTTCATTCAACATACTATACTATGGCCTTTTTATCACTTCATTCAACATACTATACTATGGCCTTTTTATCACTTCATTCGACATACTATACTATGGCCTTTTTACCACTTCAATCAACATACTATACTATGGCTTTTTTTATCATTTTTTCGACATACTATACTATGGCCTTTTTATCACTTCATTCAACATACTATACTATGGCCTTTTTTATCACTTTTTTCGACATACTATACTATGGCTATTTTATCACTCTTTTCGACATACTATACTATGGCTTTTTTTCACTTCTTTCGACATACTATACTATGGCCTTTTTTTCACTTATACTATTCATCACATACTATACTATGGCCTTTTTTATCACTTCATTCAACATACTATACTATGGCTTTTTATCACTCCATCACTTCATTCAACATACTATACTATTATGCCTTTTTTTCACTTCATTCAACATACTATACTATGGCCTTTTTATCACTTTTTTCACATACTATACTATGGCCTTTTTATCTCTTCTTTCGACATACTATACTATGGCCTTTTTATCACTTCATCACTACTATGGCCTTTATCACTCATTCAACATACTATACTATGGCCTTTTTATCTTCCATTCGACATACTATACTATGGCTATTTTTATCACTTCATTCGACATACTATACTATGGCTTTTTTATCACTCTATTCGACGACATACTATACTATGGCCTTTTTATCACTTCATTCAACATACTATACTATGGCCTTTTTATCACTTCATTCAACATACTATACTATGGCCTTTTTATCACTTCATTCGACATACTATACTATGGCTATTTTATCACTTCATTCGACATACTATACTATGGCTTTTTGTCGACATACTATACTATGGCCTTTTTATCACTTCATTCAACATACTATACTATGGCCTTTTTATCACTTCATTCAACATACTATACTATGGCTATTTTATCACTCTTCTCGACATACTATACTATGGCTTTTTTTCGACATACTATACTATGGCCTTTTTTATCACTTCATTCAACATACTATACTATGGCCTTTTTATCACTTTTTTCGACATACTATACTATGGCTTTTTTTTTCACTTTTTCGACATACTATACTATGGCCTTTTATCACTTCTTCTATGGCATACTAAACTATGCTATTTTATCACTTCTTTTTATACTATACTATGGCTTTTTTTCACTTCATTCGACATACTATACTATGGCCTTTTTATCACTTCATTCAACATACTATACTATGGCCTTTTTATCACTTTTTCGACATACTATACTATGGCCTTTTTATCACTTCATTCAACATACTATACTATGGCTATTTTATCACTCTTTTCGACATACTATACTATTGCTTTTTTATCACTTCATTCGACATACTATACTATGGCCTTTTTATCACTTCATTCAACATACTATACTATGGCTTTTTTATCACTTCATTCAACATACTATACTATGGCCTTTTTATCACTTCATTCAACATACTATACTATGGCCTTTTTATCACTTCATTCAACATACTATACTATGGCCTTTTTATCACTCCATTCGGCATACTATACTATGGCTATTTTATCACTCTTTTTGACATACTATACTATGGCTTTTTTTATGGCTTTTCTTTCTTTTTTTTCGACATACTATACTATGGCCTTTTTATCACTTCATTCAACATACTATACTATGGCTTTTTTATCACTTTTTTGGCATACTATACTATGGCCTTTTTATCACTCACATTATACTATGGCATTTTCTTTTTCGACATACTATACTATGGCTTTTTTATCACTCTTCTCGACATACTATACTAATGGCTTTTTTATCTTTTTTTTCGACATACTATACTATGGCCTTTTTATCACTTCATTCAACATACTATACTATGGCCTTTTTATCACTTCATTCAACATACTATACTATGGCCTTTTTATCACTTTTTTCGACATACTATACTATGGCCTTTTATCACTTCATTTGACATACTATACTATGGCCTTTTTATCACTTCATTCAACATACTATACTATGGCCTTTTTATCACTCCATTCGGCATACTA